>NC_056746.1:143631525-143671525 GCF_019279795.1 Protopterus annectens
TGGTCTTAAGCGGGAAAAAAAAAAAAAAAATTGAAGGAAAAATTTTATAATAACAGCCCACTATTTTAAACAATGCAGCAGGACGATTTACAGCCTGGTAAATATGTTTGGAAAGGTGCACATTGATTTAGAGTCACAGACTTCAGAATGACAGTAAACAAAGTGGTTGTCATGAGCAAGTTTATATTCTAAAGTACCAGTTCGATGCCATATATGCTCAAGCATGAAACCATTCCTCCTTAGCATATAGAGAGATGAATTTAAACATGGCTCACATGGAACCAAGTCACGTCTGAGCAAGGGCAGCTGTGTCAAGAGCATATGTTACAGTACTGTCTCAATCTCCACCTTCAGGAAGGACTTCAAGAAATCCAAATTTGCTTCAGTGGTACTCTTGTAGGACCTAAATGACCAAAAAGAGGAAGTGGAAAATTTTAGTGAAGGGATTCTGGAGAGTCCTCTCTCAGATGAAGTTTAGCTTACGAGCTTCTTAGCTAACTTGTTTTGCATTACAACTGGCTCTGACAATTATCGAGCCAGTGGACGTGTGTGTCAGTGTCAATGGTGAAGCCAAATCTGCTAGTGCAATTTTTGGAGCTGAAGACTACTCCAATTTGTCTGGGTGCATTTTCCTGGAAAAGACTCTTTGGATTTACACTTTTATGGATCCAAGGGCAAAAGGCGGATAAATAAGTTTACTTCTGCAATCTGATAACGCTCTAGGTCTGAAGGCCTTGCATACGAAGTATCAGTTGTCAAGAGGTCCATACTACAGCACACAACATGCAACTCACGGGCAACTTGTGGTGGGATTTTACGTCCACATTTCTGACATTTTCTGAAACTTCTTTTCCCTTTTCTTTACCCATGTCAAAAGATTGGCTATTCAAACTCACAATTCAACAGGATGAGGCACAGAAGATGCAAAATAAATGCTAGCTGGTCAAAAAAGGACATTACTCAAAATACACATCAATGTCTACAGTAATACTACTACTACTATTTTTAAGAAAGACATCAACAAAAGAAAATGAGAAGGAAAGGGGCTAAAAAAGTAAAGAAACCAGCAATTAAGACTTTGGAAGCAATAATTATCTAAAAACATTATAAGTCTTTTAACGAGTTATTTATAAATAGACGAGGAGTACTTAGCGGAATGCAGAGAAGAGATCCACTTTTGTTCACAATGGCAGCAAATAAGACCTGGTCTCCCTGGGCATTACAACATGACAGGAAAAACTCTTAACAGGGACTCTAGGCTAGACACTAATTTTGCCAACTTAGATTAGACAAGCGTCTCGAGGACCCACAAGTCAGATCACGACTGAATGAGTAAGACATAATGATACTTTATTTCATGCTTCACTCTGAAAGAGATGCAGCATGCCAGTTTGAATCCAGTCTCTTGATCTGTCACCCAAAAACACTTGGAGAATTTCCGCGTTTTCTAAGCATCAAATACAAGCTTTTCTTTGACAAACATTAGGTCTAAGAGTCAAACTGCAACAATAGCAGAAGTCAAATGAGTGCCATGAGCTGAGTGCGCTTCTGTAGTCACTATAATGCCACACAATATTTCAGAAAGGACAGTCTCACTCAAAAATAAAGAAAAAGCAAAAAAAACATTCAGAAATGGGTGGAGATGGAATATCCAAACAGCCAGCCGCTGCAAAAAGCACTTAAAGTCAGATTTAATTTTACTGTACTGCAGTTGTGTCTAGTTTGCTTCTAAGGACGGAATGATTCTGAGTAGTTTGCACAGAGAGTTCAACACAGTGAGCAGTAGTTCCTGTGATGAAGGATTCTCTCATCCCTATTTGCCTACTGTGTGACCTTCACCACATTAATTAACCAGACTGTGCCTAACAGCAAATGGGAATCTGGGCTAGGCTCCTTAATGGTCCCCTGGACTGCTAGCCTAGTAAACAATGAAGTTAATACCTTAGTAAGTGTGACAAAATGAAAGTGAGCTTAAAAAATAGGATAGAAATAGGAGAGAAAAAGATATGGTTTAGAAGTAACAAGAATTTTAAAGGGGCTGACAAAGTTTAAAATATTCCAGATGAAGGGGAATCTCACAAATCAAGAAGCGGTCCAAATGCAGACAGCTAAAAAGAAAATAAGGGAGAACCTGAATAATATATGCAAGCTTAGAAAGACTTCAGTTAAGCAACTTTTTTTTTTTTTTTTTTTTTTTATAACTCCAGAGCATAAAAACTCTCAGCACAAAGACTTGGGCAAAAGTAAGTAGAAAGGGTTATTGCCAAACTTGCAGAGCTTATAAAAAAATAAAATAACCTGAGATCTTATAGAGGAATAAGAAATATTTCAGAAATTTTATGAAAATCTGTACAAAGCAGAGAATATGGAAATCAAGAAAAAGCACAAATGGAAATATTTATGGAAGACAAACATGCCAAGGTTAGAGGCAAATGAGGCTCAACAATTAACAGTTAGGATACAAGGAGATGAGATGTAAATGGTGATGTATAACCAATCCGCAGGAAAGTCTCCAAGAACAGATGGCATTCAGGTGGACGTTTGGAAGGTAGGAGGTGAGAAATTGACAAAGATCTGGAAGGTTTTGTTTAAAAGTACCTTAAAAGAGGTGAAGCAGCAACATTCTGGGAAAAAGGTGCAGTGGTTGTAATACATACAGACGGTAAAGATTACCCCAACTTCATATAGGCCCATTTCAATTTTAAACCATGATTATAAAGTGTTTATGTTCATAATGGCTAAAAGAATGGTGAAGGTATTGGCAAAATTGATAGATACAGATCAACGTGTTTTTTTGAAAGGGGGAAGGGGGGCAAATATATGACATTACTAGAACAATGATGATTTAGAAGGAAGCAGAATGTAAGAAAATACTGTTGCTGTTGGTGAGTATTGATATACAGAATGCATTTGGCAAAGTAAGCTGAGATTTTATGACTAGGGCAATGGAAGTATTTAAATTCACTTGTACAATAATAAGGTTACTTGGGTGGATATATAAGGGATAGGAGGGTACTTCTCTGATAAGTTGGTCTGAAAAGAGAAACCAGGCAGTGGGGTCCTCATTCCCCTTTATTTGTTTTACATTTAGAACCACTGGCAAAGAAAATAAGGGACTCAAAAATTCAAGGATACAATTAGTACAGTAACCAAGAAAAATTGGCTTTATTTGCAGACAATATTACTTTGTACCAGATACATCCAGAAAAAGACATCTCAGTGTTGTGGAACATTCTGAGACAATTTCAAGTTTTTTTTAGGACATAAAATTAATGACATAAAACAAAGGCTACAGCTGTAAACTATGTGCCCACACATTAACTAGTCCAGCAATACCTGTATTTATGGGTGCGTGATACAATGAAATATTTAAGAGTATGGTTTAAAAAGGATTCTGTTATTGCAGCAATTCCTAAACAAAAGATAATACAAATGACTTCCGTGGACTTAAATACCATACCTTTGTTTATAAGTTGTGCAACAGAATGACTTCCTCACCACTGTAGACACAGGATGGTCAAAGGCTAGATTACTATCTGTGTGTGTCCCTAAGTCCTTGACAACTGGGTCAACTCTAAGGGATGTGTTGCCAACAGGGATGCATGACTTCCCAAAGGATAATATTATGCATTTCTTGGCATTTAGTTTTAGTCCATGGCTCTGACACCAGTTGTTTGTCAGTTTAAGCCCCTCCTTGAGAACATTTGTGTCGGTGCGAAATTCAATGACAGCTCCTAATTTGCAATCATCTGCAAATTTAGTCAGACAGAGACCACTGATATTGGCCTTGACTTCTGAGAAGTAAATGTAATTTGCATATTTATGGCTTCTAATTATGCAACAAAGTCTGAAAGATTTAAGATTTTTTGCCAAGTGTTTGCAAAACAATTTTTGTACCACAAGCAGACTCCAAAGAATTTTTCCTCAGGTAGACGGCAAATTCTGGAGGTATGACGGGGAAGAAGTAACTGGGAACATATATTTTGGGAGTGTAATGGGTTGGCATATTTTAAAAATTCCCTACAGAGCATTGTCAGTAATACTGGATGAACAAATCAATGCAACTATGAAATGATTTTTTTTTTTATACCTCGAATACAGCATCTGAATTGCCTAGACACAATAAGGCCTTGTTAAGTTAAATTCTGATGGCTGACAAAAAAAGCAATTACTAGAAAATGGAAATCAAAGTCTAAACCAACAGTATTTGAGCTACTGAATATTGTAACAGAGATAAAAGAAATGGACATGGGATTTTTGGAAAAAGGGTTGCAGTGAATTGCACAGAAAAAAAATGGAAACTGTCGAATACATACATGCAGAAAAATGTTTTGTAGGAGGAATGAAGTGTAAAGGAAGGCAATTTATGCAAAGTTAGACTGATTATATTGTATAGAAAAATATATGCGATTTAGAATGTTTGTAACTGTGAACATGTTAATATGGCTTTTCTTTTATATAAATGTAAATAAGCGTATGTCACACGTGATAAATCAAGGTGTTTACAAAAAAAATGATTTGTCCAAAGGCCTCAGGAAAGGTACAGTTTCCTGCCAGCTATTTATGCTACTCAGATTATACTGAGCAGAAATACAGAATGCCTTACTTGGATCAAATACTTCTCACATATATCGGCTCTACTTATTCTGCTGCTACATTCAAGGACTCTGAAACTAACTGTTCTCTGTACCTTTCTGACTTCAAGATACAATATGAGTTTTATGGTATGTGGCAAATATAAAAATATTTAACTTTTACTACTAATTTTAATACTTTTTAAAATAATTTAAGAACCGTAACTGCGTCTTATTTCCCATAAATACTCTTTTCTACTTGCATTGAATGCATGCTTTATTAAAAGCTAAAATTATGGCTAACACAGCAACACATGCAATTTTTTCTACATATAAAGGCAATGTACAGAAGTACTTGCATACTAAAAAAAAATAATTAAAACATTACTATTTTATAAATAAAATTTTTCACCACTGGACTGCACTCGTAATCTTTCTTATTACTTTTGTCAGAAGACCCCTATAAATCTGCTCCCATTTTTGCATGTTTTCTCTTACTCACATAACCATGTGTTCAATAAAGTACAGTCATCAAACCTCTAGCTTCGTCTTTCAGACGCTGTACAGATTCCAGCAAATTTTCTTTTTCATCTAGTTCACTCTCAAGAAATGCATTCCTCTCAATAGCCTGGTTTAATCGTTGTTCAAAATCTTCCAAGGACATAATTGTTGCTCTGAAATGAGGAATCAATAAAAAAATTTACATTATACAACTGATGTCAGACTGACAAAAACATTACTATTACAGCATAAGTTGCTAAACTCCCTTCACATATACCAATAATAAAAGGACACAAAGCACTAGGGAGAGAGGAGACTCTTCTAGCAAGTACCCTCATTAGAGCACTCAAAGGAAGCAGCATCTCATAACCACCACACTAATTTCACATTCTGTGAAGGATCATTATGACAAGTCTGTCTAATTCTGTAATAAATTACACTGCGACTAGTTCCTTCCCAACACTAACCACTATAAACAAGAAGACTTAGAAGAGAACATAAGTGTTACTTTTGAAAGAGGTGCTAACAGTTAAACAGATATGAAGACATACAAACATTTACAAAGGCATGGAAAGTGAATTAAACTTGCTGTGAAGATCATGCTTAGAAACCTACTAAATTTTTTGCATAACATTACAATATTACTCCAGTAAGGTCATTTGTATCAAGTATCATCTAAAACAAAACCTCAAACGACACTATAAACCAGCCACGGGAAACTAAAAAAAACAAGATTAGAATAAGAGTGACACAAGCATAATGAAAGGAAATCTGGTAAGACATTCAGCCAAAGGCCATGCCATGTAAACAAAATATCCATTTTTTTTTAATTAATTTTTCTTGTCCTCTGTGTCTGACAACCATTACTGCAATCTTTTACATCACTTCTCAGCCATTTGTTCTCCATTATACGGCAAAAGCATGGCTGAGAGGAGGCCACTGCCCAGGTGGCCTTCATCAGGGCATTTGCTCAGCTTTATTGTCTCTCTTGTGCATACCTTTCTTCAGTCAAGGGATGGCCACAAAGGGCCTTTGCAAGGAAGTCCCCCCTCCAAAACTTTCATGGATGACTCAACAAGTCAGAAGGCTATGTCCCCCCTTGTATATAACTCCAGCAGGGATGATGTGCAGATTATGCACCCTTGGACAGTAACCTCAAACTCTCATGCCAAAAAAAGATATAATCAGGTAAATGCCTTGTCATCATTACTACTCCCCAGCCAGCTTTTCCATCATTCAGCCTACCACTCAAACCTGGAAACACATGGCTCACACTTAGGACTTTTGGCTAGAATATCTGATTTATGCAGTCTCCTTAATAAATGGAAGAATGAAACTAACACTGCATTGTATGTGCTGCCAACACATTCCTGAAAATATCTGACAAAAAATGTTCTACAGAAATGAGTCCAGGCTAATCATGCAAGAGGTCTGCTGTACAGCGAAGTAGCTCTAGGGTGGTACGAAGGGGGGCAGATGTCCCATGCGCAAGATGTTAGGGGGCACAACAAGCACATGCTAGTGGGGTAGTACTACAGTATTTGCATTCAGAAATAAATGCGGATATTGTACATGCAGTAACAGCTGAAGCAATCTGTGTCTGGTATTCTAACTGCTGCAAGCAACTTTTTTTTGGACAGAGGAACTTTTCTGCTACAATTGACAGTCAGATCACCAGTTTTGCTTAGGGTTACCACCTGTCCCACTTTGCGAGGGACAGTACCCTCTTTGGGCAGTTGTATCCTGCAAAAAAATTGAAAAAAAAAATGGCAAATGTCCTGATATTTTAGGACAAAAATATTTTGTATATTTTAAGCAATAGTTGCATAAAACAGTTATTCTGTATCTGAAACACCTAAATGTTGTAAGAAACAGAATAAGTAACTAAAATGCCACAAGAATAAGCTTTTATTTAGGCAAAAAAGTGAAGTTTGTCATTTGTACTGGCCTTAAGTATGTTTCGCCCTACAAAATCTGACCTTTGTCCCAAAAATGTTGGGCATTTGAAAAGGTGGCAAACCTAGTTTTGCTATTGTAAATTTAGGTTATATTTGGGGACAGGCCATTCTTCTACACCTTCATTAATAGAACAAATTGTTCTCACTTGAACACATACGGTTCCCCCTCCTTTTGCAAAACAGATATAGATAACCGAACATAAAACAGATATAGATAACCGAACATAAAACAGATATAGATAACCGAACATAAAACAGATATAGATAACCGAACATAAAACAGATATAGATAACCGAACATAAAAGATAAATGTGGAGTAATTCAGAGACAATATCAACAACAATTAGACAAGACAGTACAGTCATGTACACTTACCATAAATGTACATGTTGAGTGTATTCACTGTTGCAGTCATCACATTTGGGTTATTCCTGCCAGGGTAGCCCTCGGCCAGCCCGAATACCAGAGACTTAGTATTTCTGCATCGATTGCAATTGCTTGAGGACTGACGTCAGGTTGTCAGTGGTATAAAGAAAAGGCAGCAGACATCATTACATCAGTTTTTCGTGGCCTAACCTGTCAGGAGCCGCCAAAGTAGGAGGCCAGGTTCTGGTGGAAGAAAGTACAGTTTTGTACCTACCATAAATGTAGATGTTCGAGTGCTGATACAGCTGCAGTCATAACAGATGGGTTTTCCTGCCGTCAGGCGGGTCCTCGGTCGGCCGAATTCCAAAGTCTATGTCCAGCGTCGGTTGTTGTTGCTTTCTTTCCTGACATCAGCGCGACAGGGGTATATAAGACACAGCCGACGCCATTTTCTTCAGTCTTTCTTGCCCCAGATGTCAGGTGCCCCCAGAAGGAAGGCAATGTATATATATATATATATATATATATATATATATATATATATATATATATATATATATATATATATAATATATAATCATGCAATGCAATATAATCAAAAATCAGTAGTTGCAAGCAAATACACCATAGAAGGATAACCCAATCAGGTTGTAAGATGAGGAGTTAGCCACTAGGTCTGTACCCAGAGGGGAAGGAGGGAGGGGAACCTGGACTGCAGTTGTATCAGCACTCTAACATCTACATTTATGGTAGGTACAAAACTGTACTATGTTCATCATGCATACAGCTGCAGTCATAACAGATGGGTAGAATCCCAAAGTTACGCACAGGGTGGAACTGGGAGGAGCCAGAATGCCCTGCAACACAGCAGTGGCAAAGCCTGCTCTAGTTTTGGAGTATAAAGGTAGGTGGTAGTGTTTAGTGAAGGTATGCACAGAACTCCAAGTGGCTGCCTCCAAAATATCTTTGGTAGGGACTCCTCTGAGGAAGGCTGCAGAGGTAGCTGTGGCCCTTGTGGAGTGGGATCTGATGCCTACAGGTACAGATTTACCATGAAAGGAGTAACAAAACCGTATGCAGTGGCCTATCCATTTTGAAATTGTCTGTTTGGAAACTGGCTTCTCTTGAGCTCCTGCAGCATAGGACACAAAGAGTTGTTCTGATTTCCTGAAAGGCTTTGTTCTGTCCAAATAGTAACGTAGCTGTCTATGGATGTCTAAGGAATGTAGCAGCCTTTCCCCTTTGTTTTGAGGATTGGGGTAAAAGGTAGGTAAGTGTATGGCCTGATTTAAAGCTACCCTGGATACTACCTTAGGCATAAATGACGGGTTGGTTCGTAGGGAAAGCCTGTCCTGATGGAAGATGAGAAAGGGCTGCACAGCCATGAGGGCTTGTAGTTCCGAGACCCTACGAGCTGAGATAATAGCCAGAAGGAAAGCTGTTTTCCAGGACAAATATTGCAAATTTGTTGAGGCAGCTGGTTCAAAGGGAGGCAATGTTAATTTTTCTAGAATGTAATTAAGATCCCAGGCTGGTATTGGTTGTTTCCTTGGAGGTCTTATATTCTTAGCACTTCTGAGGAACTGTCTTAAGAGTGGGGGAGAGAATAAGGTTGGATCAGTGTTGTATTCTGCAGAAATGGCTGAGGCATGGATTTTGATGGAGGAAAATGAAAGTCCACTGTTCAACAGCTCAGCTAGATACTGTAATATCTGAGACAAATTCAGTTTTCTAGGATCCTGGCCCTTTTTCTCATTCAAAGCGCAAAACCATTTCCATTTTGTGGAGTAAGCTTTTCTAGTAGATGGCCTTCTGGCCTCCAAAATGACATCCTGCACCTCCTTGGAGAGTAGGGTCTGTTGTGGTGTTGAGGAATTTTCCATGCAGCCAGATTGAGTGTTTTCAGCTGACTGTGAAGAGTTTTGTAGCTGTGCTGAGTCAGGAGAAGAGGCATTAGAGGTAGGGTCCAGGGAGGAGAATGTGTTAGGCTCCTTAGGAGTGGGTACCAGTGTTGTCTTGGCCAGTCTGGAGCAATCAGTATCATCTTTGGTCTGTCTGCTCTTGCTTTCAAGAGCACCTTGGGCAGTAGAAGCAAAGGTGGGAAGGCGTAAACTGTCCGTGCTTCCCAACTGAAAGAAAGGGCGTCCACTCTCCAGGCCTTTGGATGAAACGTCCTTGAGCAGAATTTTGTCAATTGATGATTCTTGTGGGAGGCAAAGAGATCTATGTCTGGCCTTCCCCACGCTTGGATTATCTTTGTAAACACTTGAGGGTGCAACTTCCATTCGTGCGGGTCTGTCATATTTCTGCTTAGATTGTCTGCCAGCGTGTTTTCCAAACCTGGCAGGTACTGTGCTTGAAGCTCGATTTTCCATTCCAGAGCCATGTTCCAAAGTGACATGCCCAGCCTGCACAGGGGGTATGAATGAGTTCCTCCTTGTTTGTTTATGTACCACATTACTGAGGTGTTGTCTGTTCTTATCAATAATTGCCCTGGATGTAGGAGGTCCTTGAAAGCTGTAATTGCATTTATCACTGCTAGCATTTCCTTTTGATTGATGTGAAGGTGCTTTTCCTTTTGGGACCATTTGCCCTGAATGCACCTGTCTGTCATGTGTGCCCCCCAGGCGTAGTCTGAGGCGTCTGTTGTGATGACTTGATTTGCTTGAGGCTTGCAGAATGGTAGACCTGTGTTTGTTTGGCATGCTTGGGCCCACCATAGAAATTCTTTTTGCAAACATGGAATTAGTGGTATTATTGTTTCCAAACTGTGGCTGTGTTGAGACCATAGGTTTTTTAGGTACCATTGAAGTTTCTTCATATGCAACTTTACACATGGGATTAGAAGAATGCAAGATGCCATGAAGCAGAGACTGCAGAGTTTTCCTTGCAGTTAGCCTGGTACAATTTGCTAGCATCTTGAAGTACTGAGTTGGTTGCCCCTGTTTTTCTGGCGTAAGATAAGCCATCTGGGTGTTTGTGTCCAAGTTGGCACCCAGGAAAATTATTTTCTGAGATGGTGTTAGCCTGGATTTCTCTTTGTTGACTGTGTATCCCAGAGAATTCAATAACCGTGTTAGATAAGCTGGATGTTCCAGAAGTATGTGTTCCAAATAAGGGTAAATTTGTATCCCTTGAAGTCTGCAGTAAGCAATTACTGATGCCAGGCATTTCGTGAATACTCTGGGCGCAGTAGATGAGCCAAAGGGCAATGCAGAGAATTGATAGTGGATTGAACCTGCAAGAAATCTGAGGTATCTTCTGCAGCTTTGTCTGATTGGGACATGCAGGTATGCCTCCTTGAGGTCCAATGTTACCAGCCAAGACTCCTTGCCCAGCATGGGAAGAAGCTGCTGTAAGGTGAGCATCTTGAATTTTGGTACGAGTAGAAATGTGTTTAGGATGGATAAGTCCAAAATGGGTCTCCAATCGGTTCCCTTCCTTGGTACCAGGAATAGTCTGGAATAAAAACCTTGACCTTGTTCGTGAGTAGGTACCTCTTGAATAGCTTTCATGTCCATGAGCTTTGAAATTTGTATTTGAGCCTCTGCCCTTTGATTGTGTGGCAGGTTCGGCATGCCTCTCATTTTTGGAAGAGTGTGAAAATGAAATCTGTAGCCTCTGTTTATAATGTCCAGGATCCATTTGTCTTTTGTGACAATATGCCAGTTTTTTGAAAATAATGCCAGCTTTCCTCCCAAGGGTGCTGCCACCTGAGCCTTGCTTGGCATGCAAAGGGGAAAGTCATTGGGTTTGTTTCCTGTATTGTTGTGCACTGTCTTCGCCACCTCTTGGTGCTGGAGATTGCCACTGTCTGCCTCTATATGATCCTTGAGATTGTCCTCTACCCCTTGTGCGCCTGTATCTACCTCTTTGGGGCTTGTCCGTGGCTGGAAAGGACCAGTTTTTTGAAGGCCAATTTCTGCTAAAACGTGGTGGTTGTACCTGTAGAAAAGCTTTGACAGTTTGCATAGATTTAGCTTTTTCTTCCATTTTCCGTAGTATCTCCTCAGCATTACTACCAAATAATACATCCTTTCGTAAAGGAGCATCTAGTAGTTCAGCTTTAACATGATTAGGCAAGGTTTGTTCCCTAAGCCAGGCATGTCTACGTATGACTGATCCTGTAACAGCAGCTCTACTTGAGGCCTCTAGAGCATCATAGCCACATTGTAAGGTGTGTTTACCCACTTGTTCTGCACTATGCATCATATCCTGCAACTCCTTCAAATCTGGTTGTTCAGATTGTGACAATTTAATTCCTTAATTGTGATAACAGAAACTGCTGATATTTAAGCATATGGAACTGACAATTTAAGGCCCTCATGGCTAGGGTGGCCGAGGTATATACCTTTTTTCCCCACCTTTCTAAGGATCTAGACTCTCTCAGAAGGTAATGGATTCTTAGCAGTAGAGGCCTTCATTCCCTTGGGGCCTTGAGAAATGGTTTCAGGGTCAGCATTATGGCTTTTGTAAAGAAATTGGTGTGAGTTAGGAACTCTGTAGTACCTATCAGGCTTGACTGGGGCAGGAGGCAGGGAATCCGGATTAAGACAAGCCTCCGAGTAAACATCATCAAGTATGTCCAAGACAGGAGGTATCGCCAGAGGTCTGTGCTGAGGTAGCAAAAGAAATTCCCTAAACCTTTTCTTGGAATCTGAAAAATCTTGGCCTTCCCAATGGAAGTGTTCCCTCAAGGTATGCAAGGTTTCCCCGAAAGAGAAATCCTCTGGGGGGGGGGGGGGATACAGAAGGAATGGACTGCTCTGCATCAGAATCTTCAAAAGGGGAGTAACGAGTGCTCCTCTTCATCAGAATGTTCTGAAATAATGCAGCCCTGGTCAGAAGAGGGAGAATCTTCCTCCACTCTGGGTCTCTTGTCTGGAGGGGGTTGGGAACCCCTGATAAGAGTAATTAAATCCTCAGCCATTTTGAGCATCTGCTTTTTAGGCATGGGGCCTGGAGATGGGCCCTGTGAAACAGGCCTCTTGGAATGCATGGCTGATTTAGACTTAGTAAAGGCCTTTATGAAAAAGGAAGAAGAAGGTCTGAAGACACCATGGGTGGAAGTGGACCTGTCCACATTAAGAGGCTCAACACTCACAGTGGCTTCGGTAGCTGTAGTCAGGGTATGGGCTGAGGAACCTGCAGTCTCAGTTACAGAAGACACGGAACCTGCGGTCTCAGTTACAGAAGACACCGCCAGAGAAGTGTCGTCGGTAGTCAGGGGCTGCGTAGGCGCCTCGCTGAGAACTGGACCACGTGTAGCTGGTTTTGTCGTGGTGTCGGTGGAGACCGCGGACCTCGCGTGTCGGTCTTTGTCCTTGCGTTTTTTGGACAAAACAGTAGTCGGAGTCTCAGACGACATTTTATAATTAAAAGCTTTACCAAAAAAGTGCTGGGCGAACTCCGCCCGACGCTTAATAGTGCGTTTATTGAAAGAAGCACAAAAGCGACAGCCCGAGATGTCGTGGTCTGGGCCTAAACAAGGTATACAGAGGGAATGGAAATCCTTATGCGGTATTTGCTTCCCACAAGAAATACAATTGTTAACTTTGTCTGACATCTGTCTGAGGCAAGAAAAGTTTCCCCAACAGGGTACTTAGCTTTAAAGAAGACTTCGGTTTCCAAATTTTCGTAATTTCAGGAGCTGGCCGACCGGCACTTGCGAACTGCTTCAGCTTTGGGCACCGCGCGGCAAAAAAGACTGAAGAAAATGGCGTTGGCTGTGTCTTATATACCCCTGTCACGCTGACGTCAGGAAAGAAAGCAACAACAACCGACGCCGGACCTAGACTTTGGAATTCGGCCGACCGAGGACCCGCCTGACGGCAGGAAAACCCATCTGTTATGACTGCAGCTGTATGCACGATGAACATCCCCACAAGTGGAAAAAAATACCAATATGTCCCTTGAAATAAAGGAGAACAACAAGGAAGAATGGCAAAAAAAGGAGAAAGAGAAAAAAGGGGGATGGAGGGAGGGAAATCAGGACTGCAACAGTGAATACACATGAACATCTACATTTATGGAAAGTGTACAGAACTGTACTATGTTCTTCAGGTTTCACTGTTGCAGTCATCACATTTGGATAGATTCCCAATGCTGAAGAAATGGGTGGAGGCAGTCAAGGAAGTTAAGGGCTGACTAGGATGCCCTGCAAGACTGCAGAGGCAAACCCTGACCAAGATTTGGAGAAGAGAAGCAGGTGGTAATGCTTGGTAAAAGTGTGAACAGATGTCCAGGTGGCAGCCTCCAGGATGCCCCTGGTGGGGACTCCTCTGAGGAAAGATGCAGAGGTGGAGGCTGCTCTGGTGAGGGTGTCCTGGCCCCCTTGGGGGGAGGCTTACCATGCTGCTTGTAGCAGAAATGGATGCAGTGTGCTATCCATTTGGAAAATGGTTTGCATGAAGATTGTTTTGCCTTCTGCTCCTGTAGCAAAGCTAACCAGCACTTCAGACTTTCTGAAAGATTTAGTCCTGTCCAGATAGTATCTGAGCTGTCTGTGCACATCTAGAGAGTGAAGAATCCTATGTTAAGTTGTCTATCTCGCCTTCATTCTTGCTGGTTGGGTTCGGAGCCGATCCTCTGCTCTGACTCAGCCATCTTCAAAAGCTCGAGAGCTGTTTACTGTCTCGAGGCCACCCTATATCCCATGATGCCTGCCGCTAGATACCCAGATCTCATTTGCCGCTTCTGCTGCAAAGTTGTTCTACTGGCTCAGGTCGTATAAAACTTTATTATTATCGTTTTTCTTGTCTTAAAACTGTTAGTTTTAGTGTACAATTGGTCGTTTACATAAAACTTGTTTTAATTAGAGTTTCCCCTCCCCTTTTCTCTTCCATTACCTTACCTTGGAAAGGTTTTCCGTTTAAGTTGCAGGATAACCTTTTCTCTCTATCTCTTTTTTTTTTTTTTTTTAAGGAAATTTTCTTTATGATCACTGTTAGCTAGTTTAGTGATAGTTAACTATAGTTTTGGTTGTAGTAGTGCAGATATAACCTTGCTTGTAGTTTTGATTGTGGTAACTGTAGTGTGTATTTTTTTGTGGTTAGTTACCTTAACCTTTGTGTGTGTGTTTCTTTGTTCCTTGGTTTTCTTTCAGGATGTCCAAGGATCCTAAGCAGTCCGGATTCAAGAAGTGTGACTCGTGCTGTCAGAAGATGTCTCTGACAGATGGTCACACTTCTTGTGTTTATTGTCTGGGCACCGTGCACCTGCAGGACTCTTACTCGATTTGCCATGCATTCAGTCCAAGAGTCCTGCAGGAGCGCAAAAACAAGTTGATCCTGAGGGATTTGCTTAAGCCCCAAGATTCACTGGCTAAGGCTCAGCCCATGAAATCTTCCAGGCCACCTAAACCTTCGGCTCCCCGTTCGGAGCCATCGTTGGGTGAACCTATACCATCCATCTCGGCTCTGGCTGGAACCGATGTTCCTCCCTCCCAGTCGGCTCCAACACGTTCCTCGGAGCCGTCTGAGACTCTAAAAAGATCCAGGTCTCCTTCTCTGGAGTTGATACATTCGGCTCCAAGATCACCTCTGCTCCAGTCGGAGCGCAGTCATCGCTCATCCCACTCTTCTCGGTCTTCGAGACTTTCGGATGATGACTTGGAAAGAGTGGTCAGTAGGCTGTTAAAATCGCAGGCCCTAGCCAAAATGTTGTCCAGCTCCCCTTCATCAGGTGTCTGCTCCATCCACGTCTGTAGATATTCCTCCTCCGACTCATCCTTTGGGTTCGGAGCCAGAATTTGTTGGGGTTCGAGTTGTGGAACCATCGGCTCCGATACCTTCTCCTTCGGTTCCATCGTCGGCTCCGATCCCTTCCATGGTACCATTACTGGAGGGATCTGGGCGCCGAAACTCCCTCGTCGGCTCCGAGGGGGTGAGTGGCATCGGACCATTGTCCGACCCCACTCTCCCCCTCGGGGCTTCGGCTCAGGTGAGCTTGGCTCCCACATCTGCCTCGGAGCCATCCCCCTCGGTGCAGAGAGGGATTCTGGTTTCTTCGGAACTGGAGCCCTCTCTGCGTCTGGGCAGGGATGCCTTCGAGGTGATGAGGAGTGTACTGCCCCCCCCCCCCGAGTCAGTCCCACGATCGACCCCATCGGCTCCTCCCCCTATGGTGCCTGCGTCAGCCTCTGCCCCTCTTCCAGATCCCAAGCGTGGGGATCCAGCGTTCCAGGACACCCCTTTGGGTGTATCTTCCTCTTCCTAGGCCTCCCCTGATCATTCAGAGGAGCCACCTCTTAAGAGGAAATGCAAGAGGAAGCATGTTGACTCCCCTGAGTCTGTCACATCAGATACCGACTTAGAGGACTCAGAAGGGTACCCAAGATCCCCCTCTGAAGAGGTCTCCATCTCAGACATCCTTGAGATGCTTAGGCAGAGGGGGAACTGGACTGCCCTAAGCTCTTCTGAGGATGAGTCTGTATTCCTGGACACGTTTGGATCCCGACCTTCCACCTCCTGGGTGTCTCCACCTTTCGACCCACTGATGTCTGTGGTGGCTCAGAAGGCGTGGTCAGCTCCAGACACAGTGGAACCAATCCCCAGAAGATCTGCAAAATTCATAACTGCACCACAGGACAAACAGTTTTTGACCAAAGGTGTCCCCGTTGATGCCATGGTGGTAGCAGCGGCCACAAAGGAGTTGGCAGAAACTTCATCTGTCCATCTCCCTAACAAGGAGTCCAGGACAATGGACAGATATGGGAAGCGGATGTTCTCTTCAGCGACCTTTTCCATGACATCCCTGAATTATTTGTGCCACTTTACCAGTCTTCAAAGGGATCTCCTTAAAGAGCTTGGAGATACCCTCCAAGATCCATCAGCTGAGGGGGGGCCCAGGCCAATGCAGCCTCCCAGCTGGCGACTCTTAATTCAGTGGTAAACTTCTTCATGAGGCTCATTTCGTATGCAGCCGATGGTGCGAGTAGAGCTGCAGGCACAGGCGTTGCCCTAAGGAGACACGCTTGGATGTGGATATGTAACTTTGCGGAACCTTTCAGAGTGTCTTTCACCAACACCCCCTTTGATGGTTCCTCTCTTTGGATCACAGGTGAAGGACACTCTTACCAGGTGTGAGCAGGAAGGCAAGACTCTCTCTGCCGTAGAAGTCCATTTTTCCACTCCTAGACCATATACCAAGGGTCAGAAGAGTGGAAAGATGTGGTTCCAGAAATACCAGGGAGCCTTGCCAGACACACGTGGTGGGTTCCCATCCAGGAGCAGAGGAGGGAACAATAATAGACGCCGCCCTCGTGGCAGAGGTGGTCCGCAAAATCAGGGCAGAAGAGAATCCTTCTCTGAGAAGCCCTTCCAGCATCCCTGAAGGGTTGCCCGGCTGCCCACCTCTGGAGGCAGTCGGGGTAAGATTATCGCTGTACCCAACAGCCTGGCAAGACATAACACAAGACAAATTGTTACAGTCTGTTATATCCGGAGGCTACAGAATTCCCTTTGTTCGCACCCCCTTAAGGTTAAATAAGTCCCTTCCAGACGTTCCACCCAATCTAAGGGACCAAGCAGTTCAAGAAGTCTCAAAACTGCTAAGAAAAAGGGCCATCCAGCAAGTCCCAGCAGACCAACAAGGATCCGGAATTTACTCAAGGTTCTTTTTGGTACCAAAAAAGACAGGGGACTGGAGACCCATTCTGGATCTCAGCAGACTGAACAAGTCTGTACAAAGAACGTAGTTTCGGATGGTCATGCTACAGTCCATTTTACTCTTCCTGGGTCAGGACAATTGGATGTGCTCTATAGATCTTCAGGATGCGTACTACCACAACAAAATGGACAGACGCTCCAGAAGATTCCTTCGCTTCTGGCTGGGAGCCAACCATTATCAGTTCAGAGCTCTGCCCTTTGGTCTCACCACAGCCCCCGGGGTGTTCACAGAATGTATGGCAGTAGTTACCGCTCACCTGAGATGGCAAGGATTCCAGGTGTTTCCATATCTAGACGACTGGCTCCTCACTGCTACCACCAGGCATCACCTTCTGCGAGCCAGAGACTGCACTATCGAGACTTGCTCCAGGCTAGGTATCCCAATAAATTTTGAAAAGTCTGCATTGTCGCCCTGTCAATCTATCACCTTTATAGGAGCAAATTTAAATACCAAAGACATGTCAGCGAGCCTTCCACCAGACAGGGTATTAGTGATTCGCCAACATGTGAAGGTTTTATTAGCACGCAAAACAATTCAAGCCAGGTTTGTCCTCCAAACTCTGGATCTCATGGCAGCAGCGATCATACTTGTCCCTCTAGCTCATTTTCACATGAGGATTCTCCAGTGGCTTCTTTTCACCCAATGGTCCTTCCAGCAGCTTCCCATGTCTTACATGATTATGATCACAGAAGCATGCAAGAAGCACCTTGCGTAGTGGATGGTCTCCACATCAGTGCCCCACGGCAGACCAATTGTACTCCCCCCCCCCTCCAGTTGCTATGGTGACCATGGACGCCTTGCTGATTGGGTGGGGGGGGGCATTATCAGGGCAGAACAGTCCAAGGCACTTGGCAACCTCACGAGTACCATCTGCATATAAACGTCTTGGAGATGAGGGCCGTGCTCTTAGCGTTGCAAGCTCTTCAGGACACTCTTCCTACAGAGACCATTGCAATTCAAACGGACAATATGTCAGTAGTGTGGTACATCAACAAGCAGGGCGGAACCAGGTCCTACCCCCTATGTCGAGAAGCACTCAGACTCTGGCAGTGGGCGATCTCTTCCCAACGGTTTCTGATCGCAACGCACATCCCTGGGAGGTCCAACGTCATAGCAGACAGGTTGAGCAGAGCAATTCTCATGCCTCACGAGTGGTCTCTGAATCAGGTAGTTGCAGACCAAATCTTCCGCAAATGGGGCCAACCTTGCTGCAACCTTTTTGCAACTCCCTTCAACAGCAAGTGCAGCAATTTCTTCTCTCTCCTTCCACTTCCTGGACATTCCCCCAGAGACGCTCTAGTCCACGATTGGCCTCAGGGACTTCTTTATGCATTCCCTCCTTTTCCCCTAATCCCGAAGCTAATACAGAAAGCTACCGTATTGGGCTGCAAAATGATCCTCATTGCCCCTTACTGGCCTCGACAAATATGGTTCCCGTTCCTGCATCGCCATCTTCTCGAGCAGCCTTGGATGCTGGACCAAGTTCCAGACCTTCTGATTCATCAATTGGGTGGGCTGCACCAATCCCTACGATCTCTCCAGCTCACTGCTTGGTTGCTCCACTTCCAACTTTTGCCAGGCTTCCAGATATCTCCCCCTCTGTGCGTGAAATCATTTTGTCATCGCACAAGTCTACGACTAGAAAAACTTGCGCTAGTAAGTGGAAACGTTTTTCTTCCTGGGCAGAAGCTAAGAGTATAGATCACTTTTCAGCCCCTGTACACCACATTTTGGAATTTCTTGCGGAACTCTTCCATGCTGGCTCCGCTTCTGCTACAATTAGAGTTCAGTTAGCTACAATTTCAAATTTTCACATTGGCCTGTCGGAAAACCATATGTCTCATAAGCTATGTAAAGCCTTTCTCAAAGGGACCAATCTGCTCAGGCCCCCAAGTGAGAGATCCTCCACCACCGTGGGATCTAAATTTGATTTTAGCTTCTCTAATTTTGCCCCCTTTCGAACCTGCAGCTTCTTGTTCCCTGACGTTTTTATCTTGGAAAACCCTTTTTCTGGTAGCTATTACTTCAGCCAGAAGAGTTTTGGAACTTCAGGCTTTTTCTATCCGTCCTCCTTACCTAGTGTTCCACAATGACAGGGTTGCTCTCAGGACTAATCCTTCCTCAAGGATGACATCCAGCACCTGTTTGCCGAGGGTTGCTGGTGGTGTATTCAGGGAATAAGCCAGGCTGCAAGTTTCAGGGTTTGCAGCGGAGGATGCAAAATCTGCCCCTCCTGCTGGGACAGCAGAGGGGGGGGGGGGTCTGATGTAGGTGCTAGGGTGGCACTGCTGTCAGACTGCATAGGAGTGAGTACCAGTGCTGGCGTGGTCAGTCTGGTGCAATAAGGATTGTCTTTGGCCTGTCCTGTTTGATCCTGAGTAGTACTTTTGAGAGGAGGAGCAAAGAGGGGAAGGCATAGATTGAGAGGTTTTCCCATGTAAAGGACAGTTCATCCACTTTCCATGCTTGGCTGTGGGGAGTAATGGTGCAAAATTTGCTCAATTGATGGTTTTAGGGGGAAGCAAAGAGGTCCACCTCTGGTGTCCCCCACTTGTGGATTAGATGTTTAAATGAGTTGGGTTCCAGTTTCCACTCATGTGGGTCCAGTAGATTTCTGTTTAAGTCGTCTGCCAGTGAATTTTGTTTGCCTGGCAGGAATTGAACTTGCAGGTGCGCTTGACTGCTCAAGGCTGTGTTCCACAGGGCCGTGGCTAACCCGCAGAGTGGGTAGGAATGAGTTCCCCCATGCTTGTTTATGTACCACATAACTGTGGTGTTGTCTGTCTTTATCAAGAGTTGTCCTGGAAGGATAAGGTATTTGTAAGGCTGTCAGTGTATTCTGTACAGCTAACATTTCTTTTTGCTTGATATGCAGGTGAATTTGTCCTGGGCTACATTTCCCTTGAATGAATTTGCCTGCCATGTGAGCCCCCCATGCATAGTCTGATGCGTCTGTTGTCAGGGTTTGGGCGGCAAGGGGTTCAGTGAAAGGGAGTCCCTTGTTGTGGTTGCAAGCCTCTGCTCACCAAAAGAACCTAGTCCTTAGACAAGGAAAGATAGGAATCAGTGTTTCCAGGTCCTGAGAATGTTGACACCAGACACTTTTTAAAGTACCACTGAAGTTTCCTCATATGCAGTCTTGCATATGTAATTAGTAGAATGCATGAGGCCATGGACCCTAGGGCTTGCAGTATTTTTCTTGCAGACAGCTGGGTTTTGGCAGCCAGTAGTCTGAAGTATTTGTCAAATAAACCTGCTTTTCTGGAGTGAGGAATGCCATCTGGGAAGTTGTGTTTCAAGTTTGCTCCCAGGAATACAATCTTTTGGCTGGGTACCAGATGTGATTTCTTTTCGTTGATGATATACCCCAGAGAAGTTAGAAGTCTCTTTACAAATGTCAGGTGCTGAAGTAGCAATTCCTGACTGTCCGTCTGAACCAGGCAACCGTTCAAGTATGGGTAAATTTGAATATTTCTCTGCCTGCAGTATGCAATGGCTGGTGCCAGGCACTTTGTGAATACCCTGGGCGCAGTAGATAAGCCAAAGGAAAGTGCAGAGAACTGATGGTGTATATAGCCTGCCCTGAAATGTAGATATTTCCTGCAAGATTCCCTTATGGGGATGTGCAGATAAGCTTCTTTTAAGTCTAGGGTGACCACCCAGGAGTCCTTGGCCAACATAGGAAGCAGCTGCTGGAGTGTAAGCATTTTGAATTTTGGTACCCCCAGGAAGGTGTCAAGAATGGACAGATCCAGGATTGGGCGCCAAGAGCTTTCTTTTCTGGGCACCAGTAACAGTCTGGAGTAGAAACCCTGACCCCTTTGCTCTACTGGAACAGGTTGAATAGCTCCAATACTGAGAAGAGAAAGTACTTGCTTTTGAGCCTCTGCCCACTGGTATGGAGGAAGATCTGGCAACCCGCTTGGGGTTATAGCAGTGAGTGGAAGTAGAATCTGTACCCCTGGGATACAATGTTTAGGACCCATTGGTCATGAGTAATGTACTTCCACAGTTTTTTGCATGCAGGGCGAGTTTTCCTCCTAGGGGAGCAAATACTTGGGCAAAGCAGGGAAGGATGACACACAAGTCATTGTGAACATTTTCCATAATGGGGTGGTTTACCACTCCCCGTTTCTGGGGTGGGAGCACTCCATTGTTTAGACCTCTGCATACACTGAGAATGTAGTCTTTGCGGTCTGTTGCCCCTGGGTTTGGACTGAGAAGGTCTGGGAGGGACTGGAAAGGACCAGTTTTTAGAAGGCCAATGCCTACTGAATCTAGGTGGCTGTACCTGTAAGAAATCTTTAACAGTTTGCATAGATTTAGCTTTTTCCTCCATCTTTTTAAAAACAACTTCTGCTTTTGTGCCAAACAAACATTCTTGGTTTAATGGAGCATCTAGTAATTTTGCTTTGACATGATTTGGCAAGATTTGTTCCTTCAGCCAAGCATGCCTTCTCAGTACAGACCCAGTGACAGCAGCCCTGCAAGATGCTTCTAAGGCATCAAAACCACACTGCAAAGTATGTTTATTAACTTGGTTTGCAGAATGCATTAACTCTTGTAAATCTTTAATTTCTATACAATCAGGAATCAACATCATTTTTTGTTTAATTAGTTCCATAATATGCTACTGGTACTAACATGTGAAACTGGCAATTTAAAGCCCTGATGGCAAGAGGTGCAGAAGTATATACCTTCTTACCCAATCTGTCTAAAGCCCTAGAATCCCTGTACGAAGGGGTGAGGTTTTTGGCTGTAGTAGCCTTAATACCTTTAGGTCCCCTGGGAAATGGTCTCTGGATCCACAGTGGGATTTTTAAAAAGAAATTTGCGAAAGTCAGGCTTTTTAGGAGCTGGAGGTAAAGTAACAGGGGTAAGACTGGATTACATGAAGACATCTGCAATATCCAGGACAGGGTGTATAGCTAGAGGCTTGTGCTGAGGCAAGTCTAAAAATTCTCTGAGTCTCTTTTTGGACTCTGGGTAGTCCTGACATTGCCAGCGAAAATGTTCTCTTAAGATATGCAAGTTTCACCGAATGAAAAGTCCTCTGGAGGAGAGGCAAAGGGAATGGAATCCTCTGCATCTGAATACTCATAGGTAGATAAGGGCATGCCCTGATAATCAGAGGGATCACAGTCATCGGAATCATGGTCTGTAGAATCAGAAGGAAAATCAATTTTTTGTCTTTTAGAGGGAATAGGCTGGCATCCCCTAATTAAAGTAATAAGGTCTTCAGCCATTCTAAGCATTTGTTTCTGTGGCATGGGAGCTTGAGAATGCACTTTGGTCAACTGTTTTCTAGGCGTAGTGCGAACTCTGGGACTGAGAAACTTGGTAGTTTTAGTCAGAAACGAAGTATTCGGTTTAATGCGAACATCAGAAGGTCTGAATACACCCTCAGAAACCGGTGCCTGCACAGCAGCTCCGGACCCATCCAAAGTAGAGACATCCACAGGTCAAAGAAGCATCTCGCAGCATACCGGACTCCGATTGGGTCTCAGTAGAGGCCCGTGAATCTGTAGAAGCGGATATCAGTGGCTGTGAAGGCGCCTCACTGAGTACTGGTGGACTGGCAACTAGCTTAATGGAAGCGTCGTCGGCAGTTTTGGACCTATGAGGTCTGTAGCCTTACTTTTTTTGGAAGATCGGTAGTCGGATGGCTTATCGAATCCATTTCAGAATACAAAGAACGAGAGCGAAAGAATTTAGTGACAAAGATAGCCCAACGACGAATAGTTTGGGCATTAAACAAGGCACAAAACTGACAGCGAGGGACATCGTGGTCTGGGCCTAGACAAGTGATGCAGTAAGAATGAAAATCTCTGAGAGGTATTTGCTTTCCACAGGCAAGACAATTGTTAACTTTTTCTGACATCGGTTAGAGCAAGAAAAAACGATCCCCAACAGGGTACTTCGCTTTAGAAGACTTCAGGTTTGAAACTCAAAAATGAAAATTTCAGGTAG
The DNA here is from genome assembly GCF_019279795.1 of Protopterus annectens. Classification (NCBI taxonomy): domain Eukaryota; kingdom Metazoa; phylum Chordata; order Ceratodontiformes; family Protopteridae; genus Protopterus; species Protopterus annectens. The sequence continues at coordinate 143,654,565 of NC_056746.1, forward strand.
CTGCCAAACAGCACTTGCGAACTGCTTCTGCTCCAGGCTCCCACACGGCAGGAAAAGCTGAAGTAATGGCGTTGGCTGCATGCTTTATACCCCCGATGACCTGATGTCATGGAAGAAGCGACAGCATCCGACACAGAAATCCCAAGACTCTGGTATTCGGGCCGACTAAGGGCTACCTGCAGGCAGATAACCCAAGTGTGATGACTGCAACAGAGAAACACAAAGAAAGTACAGTTGTGTACACTTACCATAAATGTAGATGTTAGAGTGTATTCATTGTTGCAGTCACTACATTTGGGTAATCTGCTTGCAGGTTGCCCTCAGTCGGCCTGATTAACAAAGTCTTGGGTCCTGTGTCGGTTGCTGTCCCTTCTTCCATGACGTCAGGTCATCAGGGGTATAAAACATTTAGCTGACGCCATTACATCAATTTTTCTTGCTCCAGATGTTAGGTGCCCCCTAATGGGGAGCAAATAAACATAAAAACACAAAGGTATGCCTCCAACAAAAAGCAAATACACCAAAAAGGCTTTTAAGCATAGTAAAGGAAAGCAGAGGTATAGCCAGAAGAAGTTAGGGGGCTGGAGGGAAGGTATCCAGGACTGCAACAGTGATTACACTCGAACATCTACATTTATGGTAAGTGTACACAACTGTACTATGTTCTTGGTGTTTCAATGTTGCAGTCATTACATTTGGGTAGATTCCCAAAGCTATGGTTGGGAGGAGGAGTTTATATAGCATTAGATCCAGCTATAAGGCCCTGCAAGACAGCAGTGGCAAAGCCAGCTCTGGATGTAGAGAAAATTGGCAAATGATAATGCTTGGTGAAAGTATATACAGAACTCCAGGTAGCAGCTTCTAGGGTGTCCCTGGTAGGAACAGCTCTGAGAAAGGCTGCAGAAGTAGATGCAGCCCTGGTGGAGTGAGATCTGATCCTCTGGGGGATAGGTTTTCCATGGTGCTTATCGCAGAAATGAATGCAATGGCCTATCCATTTAGAAATTGTTTGTTTTGAAATAGCCTTCCCCTCTGCCCCTGCAGCAAATGCTACCAGCAGTTGTTCAGATTTTCTTCGATGTTTAGTCCTGTCCAAGTAGAATCTGTCTGTGCACATTCAAGGAATGCAGCATCCATTCCCCTTTGTTCTGTGGACTGGGAAAGAAGGTTGGCAAATCAAGGGACTAAAATCAAGGCTAAAAGGAAAGCTGCTTTCCAAGAAAGAAATTTTAAGTCTACAGTAGCAGCTGGCTCGAAAGGAGGTAGAGTGAGTTTCTCCAATACAACGTTAAGGCCCCAGGCAGGGGTTGGAGCTCTCCTGGGTGGTCTCAAATTGTTGACCCCTCTGAGGTACTGCTTGAGCAGAGGTACTGTGTTATAATGCGCTGAAATGGCTGAGGTGTGGATTTTAATGGAGGAAAAGGACAGGCCCTTGTGAAGCATCTCAGTTCAGTATTGCAAAATCTGAGGTAAATTGGGTGCTGCTGTGCTCAACCCTTGAGACTGATTCCAGGCACAGAATCTTTACCATTTTCAGCATAAGATTTTCTAGTACTAGGCCTCCTTGCCTCTAAGATGACATCCATCACAGCTTTGCTGAGAGGTGTGTTTTGTATGACTACATTATCCGTCATGCTGCCAGGTTTAAAGTCCCGAGTTGGCTGTGCAGGATCTGATTGTTTTGCTGGGACAGTAGATGCGGTACTTGATGTAAGGTCCAAGCTGGGCATTGAGACAAGCTCCTTAATATTGGGTACCAGTGCTGGCGGGGCCAGTCTGGTGCAATTAGTATCATCCTTCGCTTCTCTTGTCTGACCTTTAGGAGTACCTTGGGGAGGAGAGGCAGGGGGGGAAAAGGCATATACTGATAGGTTCTTCCAGCTGAAGGATAGGACGTCCACTTTCCATGCTTGTCTGTGATAAATCCTTGTGCAGAATCTCTTCAGTTGGTAGTTGTGAGGGGAGGCAAACAGATCTATGTCCGCGCATCCCCATTTTCTTGTTATCATGCTGAAGACTTGTGGATCCAGCTGCCACTCGTGGGGATCCATGAGGTTTCTGCTTAATTCATCTGCCAGAGTATTTTTCCTTCCTGGCAGGAATTATGCTTGCAGATGTACTTGGTAGGTCAATGCTGTGTCCCACAAAGTCATGGCTAGTCTGCCAAGGGGGTAAGAATGTGTGCCCCCCTGCTTGTTTATATACCACATGACCGTGGTGTTGTCTGTCTTTATCAGTAGATGTCCTGGATGAAGTAGGTCCTTGAAGGCTGTCAGGGCAATTTGAACAGCTAGCATCTCTTTCTGATTGATATGTAGATGCATTTGGTTTGAGGGCCATGTTCCCTGAATGCATCTTCCTGCCATGTGGGTCCACAGGCATAATCTGATGCATCCGTTGTTAGTGTCTGCCTGGCTGGGGGTAATGTGAATGGCTGTCCCTTGTTTTGGTGACAAGCCTTCGCCCACCATCGAAACTCCTGTTGCAGGCAGGGAATGACAGCAATTATAGTTTCCAGGCTGTGGCAATGTTGAGTCCAAACACTTTTCAGGTACCAATGAAGTTTCCTCATATGCAGTCTTGCAAATGGAATGAGTAGGATGCAGGATGCCATGAAGCCCAAAGCCTGCAGAATTTTTCTTGCAGATAACTGGGCCTTTGTAGCTAACATTTTGAAATAGGTAGTCAGTTGCCTTTGTCTGGCGTGAGATAAGCCATCTGGGCAGTTGTATTTAAGCTTGCACCCAGGAATATTATCTCTTGAGAGGGTACTAGTTTTGATTTCTTTTCATACCCTAGGCATGTTAGAACTTTTTTCACAAACGCCAGATGCTGTAGAAGGATGTCCTTGTTCTCTGCTTGAATGAGACAGTCATCCAAGTAAGGATATATCTGTATTCCTCTTAGTCTGCAGAAAGCAATTACTGATGCCAGGCACTTTGTAAAGACCCTGGCCGCAGCAGATAAGCCCAAGGGCAGTGCAGATAATTGGTAATGCACTGAGCCAACCTTGAATCTGAGGTATCTTCTGCATATTTGTCTGATTGGGACATGCAGGTATGCCTCTTTTAGGTCTAAAGTTACAAGCCAAGCGTTCTTGCCCAGCAAGGGCAGAAGCTGCTGCAAAGTCAACATTTTGAATTTTGCTATATCCAGGAATATGTTCAGAATCAATACGTCCAGTATTGGCTTCCAGGCCTTGTCCTTTCTGGATACCAAGAACAGTAGAGTAAAATCCTTGTCCCCGCTCTTGCTCTGGCACTTGTTGAATGGCCCTCATGTCCATGAGGGATGAGACTTGTTTTTGTGCCTCTGCCCATTGATTTTTTGGCAGATCTGGCCAGCCGTTTGCCTTTGGCAGGGTATGGAAATGAAACTTGTAGCCTTGCGACACAATATTTAGAACCCACTTGTCCTGGGTTATAATATGCCAATTTTGAGAAAAAAGGCTAATTTTCCCCCAAGGGTGCAGCCAGGAAGTAAGTGCTTGGTGCAGGCAGGGGGGGAAGTCACTGGGACTGTTTCCTGTAAGGTTGTGATTTGTCTTCTCCACTCTTGGAGGTAGAAGCACCCCATTGCTTTGACCTGTAAGGTTGTGATTTGTCTTCCCCACTTTTGGAGGTAGCAGCACCCCATTGCTTTGACCTGTATGAACCTTGCGCCTGGGATCTGCCTCTCAGGCGTCTGGGTCTGCCCCTTTGAGGTCTGTCTGACACAGGAAAGGACCAATTTTTTGTTGGCCAGTGTCTTCTAAACCTAGGCAGCTGTACTTGTAAGAAATCTTTGACCGTTTGCATAGATTTAGCCTTGTCCTCCATTCTCTTTAACACCTCTTCTGCCTTAACACCAAACCAAAGTATCACGCTATAAAGGTGCATCTAATAATTTAACTTTAACATGATCAGGCAAGATTTTTTTCCTTTAACCAAGCATGCCTTCTAATTACAGAACCTGTAACTGCAGCCCTGCAGGAGGTCTCTAAAGAATCAAAACCACACTGCAAAGTATGCTTTCCAACTTGTTCATCTGCATGCAAAATATCCTGCATTTCTTTTTCTGCACATTCAGAGTTTAACAACATTTTCTGTTTAAGCAATGCCATGACATGTTGCTGATATTTGAGCATATGGAACTGACAGTTTAAGGCCTTTACAGCCAAGGTAGCAAATGTGTAAAAGTACAGTTTTGTACCTACCATAAATGTAGATGTTCGAGTGTATACACTGCTGCAGTCATTACACTTGGGTTATCCTACCGTCAGGCGATCCCTCAGTCATCCTGAGTTCCAAAGTCTTGGTCCGGCGTCGGTTGCTGTCGCTTCTTCCCTGACGTTAGTGCTACAGGGGTATATAAGATGCAGCCAATGCCATTTTCTTCAGTTTTTCTTGCCCCAGATGTCAGGTGCCCTGAAAAAGGTAGGCAATGTAAACTGCTAATAAAACATACATATGAAAAGCAATCAAAAACTTTCAGTTACCAGCAAATACTCCCCGTAGGTAGTAAAGGGTAGAAGAGTTGGGTACGTACCAGCAAGTAAGAGGGGAAGGAGGGAGGGTAACCTGGACTGCAGCAGTGTATACACTCTAACATCTACATTTATGGTAGGTACAAAACTGTACTATGTTCATCGTGTTACACTGCTGCAGTCATTACACTTGGGTAAAATCCCAAAGCTGAGGTAGAGTGGCTGGTTCTATAAGGCATTAGGAATGGCTATAAGGCACTGCAGTGGCAAAGCCAGCTTAGATTTAGAGTAAAGAGGCAGATGGTAATGCTTGTTGAAGGTTATGTACAGAACTCCAAGTTGCTGCTTCCAAAATGTCCTTGGTAGGTACTCCTCTGAGGTAAGCAGTTGAAGTGGCTGTTGCCCTGGTGGAATGAGACCTAATGCTGTTAGGTACACAGTTTTCCCATGGTGTGTATAGCAGAAACATATAGTGTCCTATCCATTTTGAAATGGTCTGTTTTGAAATGGCTTTTCCCTGTGCTCCTGCAGCATATGCTACAAACAATTGCTCAGTTTTTCTGAAAGCTTTGGTTTTGTCCAAGTAGAAGTGTAACTGCCTGTGTATGTCCAAAGAATGCAGAAGTCTCCCCTTTATTCTGTGGGTTTGGATAAAAAGTTGGCAAGTGAATAGTTTGGTTTAGAGCCACACTTGATACCACCTTTGGCATAAAAGTAGGGTTTGTTCTTAAAGACACCCTGTCTTGGTGGAAAATGAAAGGTTCCACTGCCATTAGTGCCTGTAATTCTGAAACTCTTCGTGCTGAGGTTATTGCCAGGAGCAGAGCAGTTTTCCAAGAGACATTTTAAATCTGCTGAGTTAGCTGGCTCAAAAGGAGGTAAAGTTAATTTTTCCAACACAAAACTGAGGTCCCAAGTTGGAGTTGGTGCTCCACGGGGCGGTCTTATGTTTTTAGCCCCTCTGAGGTACTGTTTTAGCAAAGGATTAGAAAAAGTAGGTGGGTCCGTGTTGTAATGAGCAGAGATGGCAGAGGCGTGGATCTTGTTGGATGAAAAGGAGAGGCCTTTGTCCAGCATCTCAGTTAAATATTGCAGTATCCGAGGAATATTTGGGACAAGAAGGTCAAGGCTGTGAGCTTGGTTCCAAGCACAGAATCTCTTCCATTTATCCGAATAGGCTTTCATGGTACTAGGCCTTCTGGCCTCCAGAATGACATCCATAACAGCTTTGGAGAGAGGCATTGCTTGCTTGACTAAGGAATCTGCCATGCAGCCAGGTTTAAAGTCTTTAGCTGGCTGTGAAGTATCTGATTGTTGTGCTGAGTCAGAAGATGTGGGTTTTGAGGAAAAATCCAAGGTGGACCTTGTGCTAAGTTCTTTAAGATTGAGTACCAATGCTGGTGTGGCCAGTCTTGGGCAATCAGGATCATCTTTGGCTTTTCTTGCCTGGCTTTGATGAGTACCTTTGGAAGGAGAGGTAATGGTGGGAAAGCATATACTTGTAGGTTTTTCCAGCTGAATGAGACGGCATCCACTTTCCATGCTTGTGGGTGGTAAGTCCTTGTGCAGAATTTCTGTAGCTGGCAGTTCATTGGGGATGCAAACAGATCTATGTCCGGGCTCCACCATTTTTGTGTTATCATTCTGAATATTTGTGGATGTAATTTCCACTCTTGCGGATCCATGATGTTTCTGCTTAAGTAGTCTGCCAGTGTGTTTTTCTCTCCTGGCAGGAATTGTGCTTGCAGATGAACTTGATAGGTTAGAGCTGTGTTCCTCCAGGTCATGGCTTGTCTGCAGAGGGGATAAGAATGGGTGCCCCCTTGCTTGTTTATGTCCCACATAACTGTGGTGTTGTCTGTCTTTAGTAGTAGTTGTCCTGGATGCAGTAGGTCCTTGAAAGCTATAAGGGCATTTTGTACAGCTAGCATCTCTTTTTTGATTATGTGAAGATGCATTTGTTCTATGGGCCACTTGCCCTGAATACATTTTCCTGCCATGTGTGCTCCCCCAGGCGTAATCCGATGCATCTGTTGTCAGTATTTGCCTGGCTGTGGGTTGAGTGAAAGGCTGTCCCTTGTTGAGGTGACATGCTTCAGCCCACCATCGAAACTCCTGTTGAAGGCAAGGAATTAGTGGTATTACTATTTCCAAACTTTGACAGTGTTGAGACCAGACACTCTTTGGGTACCATTGTAGTTTCCTCATATGCAGTCTGGCATATGGAATTAGAAGTTTGCAAGATGCCATGTAACCCAAGGCCTGCAGAATTTTTCTTGCAGGGAGTTGGGTCTTTGTTACCATCAATTGAAAATATTGAGTCAGTTGTCCTTGCTTGTCTGGCGTGAGATAAGCCATCTGGGCCATTGTATTCAAGCTGGCACCAAGGAATATTATCTTGTGAGGGCACTAGTTTTGACTTATTTTCGTTTACTGTGTACCCTAGGCAACTTAACTTTTTTACAAACACCAGATGCTTTAGAAGAATGTCCTTGCTCTCTGCTTGAATCAGGTAGTCATCCAGGTACGGATAAATTTGAATTCCTTTCTGTCTGCAAAATGCAATTACTGGTGCCAGGCACTTTGTGAAGACCCTGGGCACAGTATATAAGCCAAAGGGCAGTGCAGAGAATTGGTAGTGCATTGAACCAGCTATGAATCTGAGGTGTCTTCTGCAGTTTTGTCTGATAGGGACATGGAGGTATGCATCCTTGAGGTCCAAAGTTACTAGCCAAGCTTTCTTGCCTAGCATGGGAAGAAGCTGCTGTAGTGTCAACATTTTGAATTTTGGAACATCCAGGTAAGTGTTTAGAGAAGAAAGATCCAGAATGGGCCTCCAGGCTTTGTCCTTTCTGGGAACCAGAAAGAGTCTGAGTAAAATCCTTGTCCTTGCTCCTGTGTTGGTACCTTTTGAATAGCTCTCATGGCCATGAGTGTTGTAATTTGTCTTTGAGCCTCTGCCCATTGATTTGGTGGCAGATTTGGCATTCCTTTTAACCTTGGCAGAGTGTGAAAGTGGAACCTGTAACCTTGAGATACAATGTTCAGAACCCATTTGTCTTTGGTGATCATATGCCAATTGTGACAGAAAAGTGCCAGTTTTCCTCCCAAGGGGGCTGCCAAGAGAGAACTGTTTGGCAGCTGTAGTGGGAAGTCATTGGGGCTGTTTTTTTATAAGGTTGAGGGCTGTTTTTTATAAGGTTGAGGCCGGTCTTCCCCTTCTTTCTGGGTTGTTGCCCCCCATTGTCGAGGCCTGTAAGGACCTTGTGGTTGACCTTTACCTCTTGGATGTCTGTATCTGCCCCTTTGAGGTCTGCCTGTAACTGGAAAGGACCAATTTTTTGTTGGCCAATTTCTGCTAAATCGAGGAGGCTGAACCTGTAAGAAATCCTTCACCGTTTGCATAGATTTTGCCTTATCCTCCATTTTCTTTAATACCTCTTCTGCTTTAACTCCGAATAAAACATCCTGCTGCAAAGGTGCATCCATTAATTTTGCTTTAACATGATCTGGTAACGTCTGTTCTTTTAACCAAGCATGTCTTCTAATGACAGATCCTGAAACTGCTGCTCTACATGAGGCCTCTAATGAATCAAAACCACATTGCAAAGTATGTTTTCCCACTTGTTCATCTGCATGCAATAAATCCTGCATTTCTTTATAATTAGGGAAAATCTGAGTATGGAAGCATTTTTTGTTTCAACTGGGACATCAAATATTGCTGATATTTTAGCATGTGAAACTGGCAATTTAAGGCCCTCACTGCTAAAGTTGCAGATTTATATACTTCCTTCCCCCATCTGTCTAATGCTCTGGAATCTCTGTCAGAGAGGTCTGGATTCTTTGCTGAAGAGGCCTTCACCCCTTTGGGGCCCTGAGAAATAGTTTCAGAGTCAGCAGCAGGGCTATTATAAAGAAATTTGTGAGAGTCAGGGACTCTGTAGTATCTGTCTGGCTTAACTGGAGCAGGAGGTAAAGAATCAGGATTTAAACTGGCTTCAGTATACACATCATCCACAATATCTAACACTGGCAGAATAGCAAGGGGTCTGTGTTGAGGTAATAAAAGGAAATCTCTGAGCCTTTTCTTGGATTCTGAATAATCCTGGCCCTCCCAATGGAAATACTCCCGCATGGTATGCAAGGTTTCCCCAAAGGAGTAGTCCTCTGGTGGAGAGGCTGAAGGAATTGATTCCTCAGGAACAGAATCCTCATAAGGGGGTAAAGAGTATCCTAGGTCTGAGGATGAATCTGAAGAGATGGATACCTGGTCGGATGAGTCACCGTCTGCATCCTGTCTAGGCCTTTTATCAGGAGGGGGATGGGACCCCCTGATCAGAGTGATTAAGTCTTCAGCCATTTTCAGCATTTGTTTCTTAGGCATGGAGGCCTGTCCTGGTGAATGTCGAATTTGTTTCTTTGTTTTTAAAGGAGTTTAAGACTTAGCAGAAGATTTAATGGTTAACTGAGTAGGTCTGAAAACACCCTCTGAAGCTACGGATTTGTTCAGCTACTCCAGGTCCCTCTGAAGGGTTAGTCTCGGTAGGCTGTAAATCTGGTGCGTCCGAAGGCCCAGCCATCTCCATGTGGGAGTCAGAGGCAGCCTGTGGTTCTAAAGAAGCGGTCAGGGGCTGCAAAGGCACCTCGCTGAAAACCGGAGAACCTGCGACTGGCCTAGAAGAGGCTTCGTTGTCAGTTTTGGGCCTCGGATGTCTGTCCTTGTCTTTGCGCTTTTTGTGTATTCCGGTCATCGGTAGTTCCGACGGCATGGTGTAATTGAAATTTCTGCCAAAATAATGTCGGGCAAAATCAAACAGACATTTAATAGTGCGCTTGTTAAACCTAGCACAAAACCGACAACCTGTGACGTCATGGTCTGGGCCTAGGCATGGGATACAATAAGAATGGAAATCCTTGAGGTATTTGCTTCCTACAAGAAATACAGTTAACTTTTACTGACATCGGTCTGAGGCAAGAAAAAGTTTCAGAAGACTTCTGTTCTGGATTCAGAATGAAAATTTCAGGAGTCGGCCGACCGGCACTTGGGAACTGCTTTTGCTTCAGGCACCGCGCGGCAAGAAAGACTGAAGAAAATGGCGTCAGCTGCATCTTGTATACCCCTGTCGCACTGATGTCAGGGAAGAAGCGACAGCAACCGACACTGGACCAAGACTTTGGAACTCAGGCCGACTGAGGGACAGCCTGACGGCAGGATAACCCAAGTGTGATGACTGCAGCAGTGTAACATGAACATCTTTTTTTACCCATCTATCCAGTGCCCCTAGAATCCCTGTCAGAAGGGGTAGGGTTTTTTGCAGAGGAAGCCTTAACTCCCTTGGGACCCTGAGAAATAGTTTCTGGGTCCACAGCAGGGTTTTTAAAAAGGAATTTATGCGAGTCAGGAACCCTGTAATATCTGTCAGGCTTAAAAGGAGCTGGAGGCAAGGAGTCAGGGGTAAGTGCCCCTAGAATCCCTGTCAGAAGGGGTAGGGTTTTTTGCAGAGGAAGCCTTAACTCCCTTGGGACCCTGAAAAATAGTTTCTGGGTCCGCAGCAGGGTTTTTAAAAAGGAATTTATGTGAGTCAGGAACCCTGTAATATCTGTCAGGCTTAAAAGGAGCTGGAGGCAAGGGGTCAGGGGTAAGGCTAGACTCCGAAAACACATCATGTACAATGTCTAATATAGGAGGGATGGCTAGTGGCTTGTGCTGAGGTAGTAACAGGAAATCCCTGAGCCTCTTTTTAGATTCTGAAAAATCTTGGCTCTCCCAATAGAAATGCTCCCTCATGGTATGTAATATTTCCCCAAAAGAAAAGTCTTCAGGAGGAGAAGCTGAAGGTATGGAGTCTTCAGCATCAGAATCCTCATAGGGGGGAAAGGAATATTCCTGATCAGAAGAAATGGAAACCTGATCTGAAGATTCATAGTCAAGTCTCTTGCCTAGGCCACTTATCAGGAGGGTGATGGGAACCCCTGATCAAGGTAATCAAGTCTTCGGCCATTTTGAGCATCTGTTTTTTGGGCATGGAGGCCTGTCCACGTAGCTCTTGAGTTTGCTTCTTTGCCTTTGAAGTCGGTTTACTGTATAGATGTTTGGGTCTGCTCAGCGGCTCCGGACCCATCTGAAGGATTAGCGTCTGAGGCTCCAATACCTTGAGTTTCCAGCGGCATGGCCGACTCCACGTGGGAGTCGGTAGCGGCCTGCGACTCTAAAGTAGCGGTCGTCAGGGGCTGTGAAAGCGCCTCACTGAGAACCGGCGACTGGCTTAGAAGAAGCTTCGTCGTCTGTTTTGGGCCTCAGCTGTCTTTCTTTTTCTTTGCGTTTTTTGTGAACTCCGGTAGTTGGATGGCTTTCCGATGACATTTCTGGATAATTAAACCTGCGTCAAAAGTAGTTTAAAGCAAAATCATACTGACGCTTAACAGTGCGTTGGTTAAATCTAGCACAAAACCGACAACCCAGAAAATTATGATCAGGGCCTAGGCAAGGAATACAGTAAGAATGAAAGTCCTTATGAGGTATTTGCTTCCCACAAGAAATACAATTATTAACTTTTCCTGACATCGGTTCTGGAGCAAGAAAAAAGTTTCCACATTGGGGTACTTAGCTTTATAGAAGACTTCGGATCTGAAATTCGAACTCGAAAATCTCAGGTGTCGGCCGACTGGCACTTGCGAACTGCTTCTGCTTCGGGCACCGCACGGCAAGAAAGACTAAAGAAAATGGCGTCGGCTGCTTCTTTTATACCCCTGATGACCTGATGTCAGGGAAGGGGCGACGACAGCCGATGCAGGACCCAAGATTTTGGAATTCAGGCCGACAGAGCAACCTACCAGCAGGATTACCCAAATGTAATGACTGCAATACTGAAACACTAAGAACATCTGAGGAGGATAGTCCGGGAGTTCTAGGAATTACAGGAACTGGAGCAGCCCAGCCATGAGCTTCAGGCTGTCCAGACTCAGATGAAGCATCCCCGAAGGGTGTGAAATTAAATCCTGAATGGGATCTACGATCCAAAGTGGAGCCAGAAGGTGAGACCAACGGAAGGGAAACCATACCTGGCAAGGCCAGAAAAGGGCAATGAGGATCACCTTGCTCCCCAGTCAACAAGCTTTCTGCAGAAACCTTGGAATAAGAGGTACTGGCGGGTAAGCATACAGAAGATCGGGAGGCCAAGCATGAAATAGAGCGTCTCTGGGGGACTCCCCCGGCAGGGGGTTCAGAGCGAAAAACTTGCTGCACTTCGCGTTGGAAGGAGATGCAAAGAGATCACAGCAAGGTTATCCCCACTCATTGAAGATCTGTTCCGGTACTGATAGATTCAGAGACCACTCGTAAGGCATCAGAATGGTCCAACTTAGCCTGTCCAATAGGATGTTGGACCATCCCAGAATGTGCGTTGTGATAAGAAAGCAACCAGTGGACATTGCCCATTCCCACACTCTCATGGCCTCGCGACAAAGGGGTAAGATCTGGTCCCTCCCTGTTTGTTGATGTACCAAACTCCTGACATGTTGCCTGACTGAACGGCAATCGTCCCCACAGGAAGAAAGGCATGAAGGGCCTGCAACACTAGAAGGACTGCCCTCATCTCTAGGACATTGATATACAAGCTGGTCTCTATGGGGAACCACAGGCCTTGGACTGTCCTGCCCAAACAATGACCCCCCCCCCCCAGGTTGGGAGGCATCCATGGTCACTGTGGTTTGGGCCGGGGCTGGAACAAAGGGTCGTCCCTCCAAAATGTCTGGAGAGCTCATCCACCATATGACGGACGACCAACCCACTCGACTTAGATGGACAGGATAAGTCAATGGCAGTTCCAACAGGGACCATTGAACCGCTAGAGTCCACTGAAGAATCCGCATGTGTAACAGAGTATACGGAAGAAGAGTTATGGTCGCTGCCATCGAGCCCACCGTAGGAAGATGAGAACGGTAGATCAGGGAGACATGCATACTCAGGTTTTGAACTCTCTCCGAAGTCAGGAATATTTTGCATTCAAGAGCATCTATCCTGGCACCAATGTAGTCCATCACCTGTACAGGATCTAGGAGAGATTTGGATGTCTTGACTGTGATGTCCAAACTCAGGGCAAGTATCAGAAAGTAATCCCTGGTTTGGGAAAGTAGACACCTGTTGGAAGTAACCAACCAAAAAAGAGAGCACCTTGGATTGGATCCTTATTAATAACCACCATCAAACTTACAAAGTAGGTGTCCTCCCTGACGATGTAAGTGACCACTCCTTGACCTATATAATCAGGCAAAAGATTGATATCCCACACCAAACATCATACAGTACTATACGGTCAAATAAACAGTTTAACCAAAGGTTATTCCAAACTGAACTTAGCTCTTGTGATTGGTCTCCCCTAAAAATCCTCCCACTTGAAGAGGCTGTTATACACTAACTCTACCTTCTTAAATATCCTTGACCAACATGCACAAAACCTACTATCAGAACTAGGTCTACACCAGCCCCATGGCTCTCTAAAGACACCAGGAAAAAATGTTACTCAGAAATAAAGCCTGGACTAGGTGGAGAACTACAAAAAACTTAACAGATCAACAAACATTTAGACAAATGAGAAATATGACAAAAAAAGCTATACTTTCAGACAAAAAAAACTTTTACTGTAAAATGCAGCAAACTAACCTAACCAACCCCCAGAAATTCTGGGCAAGTATCAATAGTCTGTTACACCCCGGTCACTGCAGTACACCAACCCCAACTGTGCTAATCATGAAACTCCCAACCAAACTGCTAATGCATTTAATACCTTCTTTACCGAAGCCATCCAATCTCTAGCCAGCCATCTAACCCCTGACAGCTCCAGCCTTCCTAACCTCATCTCCAGCTTTCTTCCTACTTTCCTATTCCAACCCATCTCCACTAATTTCATCCACAAACTAATTCTAAAACTTAAGCCTTGTACTCCTTCTGCTGACCAGATTCCAGCACAATATCTGCAAAAAGCTGCCAAAGCAGTAGCTTATCCAATATCAATCCTAATAAACAGAACCATTAACGAGGGAACCATCCCAGTCATCTGGAAAATCTCACACATTATCCCCCTACATAAAGGAGGCAACTCGAATACTCTAACTACCGACCTATAGCCCTACTATCCCCCTTAGCAAAAATAATGGAAAAATGTATTTATCATCAACTTCGACCACTTACTAAAACATAACCTACTTGCACAAAGCCAACATGGCTTTAGACCATACCATAGTACCACTACAGCCCTCTTATCTTTCACCGACACTATTAACAGAAATCGCAATAATAATACTCTCTCTTCAGACCTATTTATTGATCAAAAGCTTTTGATGTGGTTAACCACACATTGCTTATTAACATTCTTAAATCACTTTCTCTCGATACTCTAGCTGTACAATGGTTTAGCTCCTACCTAAGTGACAGACAGCAAGCTGTTATGTGGGAAAATAATCTATCATCCCACCTACCAGTCACACTAGGTGTTCCCCAGGGCTCTATTCTTGGTCCTTTATTATTCTCTATTTTTATTAATGATCTCTATAAAGCTACTCCTCATGCAACCTGTATACAATATGCAGATGATTCAACAATAATCTGCACAGCCAAATCTTCATCAGAACTACAGTCCTTAACTCAGGAAATGTTTCACACAATAGAGTCATGGTTCTTAAAATGTTGCCTCCTCCTTAATCCTAAAAAAACTAAGCTCCTGCTGTTTACCTCTACCTGGAAGCACATACCTATTGATTTCTCTGTTACTTCTAACAATGGTACCCTCATATCCCCTGACACTACCACTAAGCTTCTAGGAATTACTATAGACAACAACCTTAACTTCGACTCCCATATTAATAACACAATAAAAACAGTTAACAGAAAAATGGGCTCTCTATATAGAGTCAAATCCTTCCTCACTCCAATAGCTAGATCTACTATTGCCCATTCTCATCTAATCTCAACACTCCTTTATGCCTCACCAATCTATACCAATCTGTCGAAACATAATTGTCTCAAACTAGCTACCTCCTATAATAACATTGCAAGATTTGCCACTGGTAATCCCTATATAAACCATCACTGCAAGAATCTGAAACTAGGATGGCTTGAACTACCTCATCCGCTTCAATATAGTCAACTTATCATTGCTCATAAGATCCTCTACCACCCAAATAATACCCCAATACTCTCAAATATCATCACCCCCTATAAAAATCTCACTAACTTACGATCAGCAAATAAATTGCTAATTAACATTAGTAAGTCAAACAACTTGGCAGGTGATTCTCTGTTCTCAAACTCTACTGGGAGAAACTGGAACCTTCTTCCTACTGAATTAACGTCTCTTCCTTCTCTACCCTCTTCAACAACTGAAAATACTCCTTAGAACAAAATGGCTGTGCCCTTGTAACAACCCTGACTAACTGATTAAGATTACTTTTTTTACTTTCCCTCTTTTTGTCAATTTTGTACTTATTGTATATGTAATCAGAACAGTTTATCTGTAACTTCTATGATTTGACTCATTATAAATGTCATTTTCTATATATTTGTAAATAGTATTTAACTATTGTCTTCTCTATTTTTGTATTTATTATTAACCAGGGTGTTTATATCTTGTAGATGATTACTAACTAGTGTGTTGTAAAATGTATCCCAGTATTCTGTATGTTTTTTTCTATGTAAACTCTTGTTTTTCAGAGGGCATTTTTTTAATAGGGTGTTAATATCTTGTAGATGATTCAAACCAGTGTCTTGAAAATGTATCCCAGTATTTTGTATGTTTTTTCTATGTAAACTCTATTTTTATTCTACACAATTTTTTTTTACTTTTTCATCTGTTTTGTCCTGGAGCTTTTCTCCCCGGGCCTCTACTGAAAATGGACATGTATCCAGTTAGAGTAGCCCGGAAAACAAATGTAAAATAAAATAAAATAAATAAATAAATAAATAAAGTAGTGTGGAGCCAATCATCGAGGTACGGATATAGACCTGAATCCCCTGAAGCCTCAGGTGAGCCGCTACAACCGCCATCACTTTGGTAAACACCCTGGGGACTGTGGTGAGACCAAAGAGTAGAGCTCGAAATTGATAATGATTGACCCCTAGCTAGAAGTGGAGGAACCTCCTGCAGCTTCTGTGCATTTTTATGTGACAGTAAGCATCCTGCAGATCTAACGAGCACATCCAGTCGCTCTCTTGCAGGTAAGGCATGATGGACTGTAGCGTGGCCATCCGGAACTTCTCTTTGGCAACAGACAGGTTCAGGGTAGAGAGGTCCAGAATGGGCCTTAAGTCCCCCATTTTCTTTGGCACCAAAAAGAACCTGGAGTAGAACCCCGATCGGATGGATCTGGAAGGGATGGTTTTGATGGCTCATTTTTCTAGCAGCTTTGAAATTTCCTGTGCTGCTGCCTTTCTTTGGGTGGGTGGAACTTCCTGGAGGTGTCTGGGAGATATGGGGGAACCCATGAAGGAGATAGAGTATCCTCTGGATATGATTTGAAGCATCCAGCAGTCCACTGTAATAGACTCCCATGCCACTGGGGTGCAAGGACAATTGTCCCCCGACTGCCTCCAGAGTAGAGCATTTGGTCAACCGCTCATAGGCTCATAGGTTAGTACTAAGCTAACTGCCCTTGTGAGCCATTTTAAGCCTAGCCAATTATCTCCTGAGAGACTCAAACCCTGCACCTTGTGTTTGTGAGGCAAACACCTTAACCATTAGGCCACCCTCCCAACCCAGGGCTGCTGCCCAGGTCTGTCCGAGAAAGGTTCGAGATCCGAAGTTCTGCGGACCCCCTCTGCTTCTGGGCCGGCATCCATTCTGTCCCCCTCTGCCTCTGGGGGAAGAAGAGCCCTGAGTGTCCCAGGAATACTGAGACTTCTGGAACCACATCTTCTTTTGCCCTCTCTGGTTCTGAGAAAAAGGACCTTTGAGGGATAGAGAAGCGGATCCCAACGGCAGACAGTGTCTTCCCGTCCTTCTCACTCTGGACTAATGTCTCCTTGACGGTCTTACCGAAGAGTGTAGAGCCGTCATAAGGGGCATTGGCAAACAACACTTTAAAGGGTTTGGAAAATTGACAACCTGAGCCAGACGTTACGCCTCACGGACATGCCGGACCCAGCCACTCTAACCGCTCCTTCCGTGGCATGGGAGAGGAGTCGCATGGACGTATTAGATACCGCTTTTAGAGTGGCCATCCTTGTAGAACGTAGCCTTGTCCTCCTGCGACATGGACTTGGGGAGAGACTTATCCAGCTCCTTTACCAGGTCACGTTGGAGTCTAGTGACATGGGCCAAGTAATTTAGCGCCCTGATCGAAAATATAGCTGAAGCATACACCAGTTTCCCTAGGTGGTCCATCATCTGTGACTCCCGGTCAGGAGGGTGGACCAAGGAACTCTCCTGAGCAAGTTCCTTCTTAGTGGCGTCCACGGGGGGAGACCTTATTCCAGGACGGCCTATCAATGGGGGGCTTAAGA